>NC_056743.1:364526925-364544783 GCF_019279795.1 Protopterus annectens | reverse complement strand
AAAATAAAAAAAATTTTTAATTTATTTAATTATACGGAAGTTAAAGACAACTATGAACAAGCTTTAATTATGGAATATAACACCTCCAATATTAGAGTAAGTGAAATATTCCGGAATGAATGGGCCAAATTTTCTACATTAACGGACATAGAAAATATAAATAAGTCGGTTCCAAAAATTGTATATAAAAATTCATGGAATATGAAAAGAATCTTAGAATCTCATTGTAAATTTGACAATACTGACCATGTGAGGGCAACAATAGATGGGCAGAAAAGGAAAGGAAGTTTTAAATGTGGCCACTGTAATCAATGTGAATATATGATGAATATTAGTGAGATAAATATTTCCAGTAGGGGAAAAACTATCAAGAGTAATGGTTACTATAACTGTGAAACAAGAGGAGTGATATACCTGGCTCTATGTAAGAAATGCAGTTCATTTTATATAGGTAAGACAGAACGAGTTCTGAGGAGAAGAATTTACAAGCATATATATGAAATTTCGAAGGCTAAAGAGATTAATGCATTATATAAACACACTAAAGAATGTGAAGGGGGAAGATTTGAATTTTTTGTGATTGAACAGGTCAAAAGAGAATTAAGAGGTGGTTTATGGGAAGAGTGGTTGGGTTACAAGGAGTTATGGTGGCAAATTAAATTAGATGCCACAAGAATACCAGGATTAAATGAACATACCTCCTTAACTCCAGTGCTAAAATTGAAAGCTGCAGAGATTTAAATCCCCAGCCATAACTTAAATGGCCAGGAGGTGGCAGCATTAGTGTATTTGATTAAAGCTAAGCAAGAATAGTCTAAACACATTGGTTTGTTTTAATATTTTAACATTTTGATACTTTTAAATAATTTTAAAATACATATATTTTTTTATATAAGAAATTATTATTAATTGAATACAATAGCAAATATAGCTAATATATTAAATTATGAAATACACTAAATGTATAGATTTTAAGAAGTAAATACACATTACTGAGTTACTATGGCATTTGCTTTTTAATATTCATGAGCTATAGTAAGTTTGATTTGACAATTATGGATGCACTTTATTTGATAGGTTTAATTTGAAATTGGTGTAGTATTTAATGGGGTAATTATTCATTTTAATTACTATCTGATGAAGTCCTGGCTTACGAGAGGACGAAAACGCAATATTGTTGTCAAGAGCGTTAATGTGTTTTTAATCAGCTGTGCAATTCTAAACTTGGTGAAAAGTGCCTCTGGAGTTGTCCGCTTTCATCCTGGATACTTTCCGTTATTGTTTTTGAGTTTTTTTTTTTTGGTGAACCTTTGGAGATTTAACTCATACATATGATTACACATTAATAGTAATGACACAGCTCAAACATATGATTACACATTAATAGCAATGACACAACTCATACATATCATTACACATTAATAGTAATGATACAGCTCATGCATATGATTACACATTAATAGTAATGGCACAGCTCATACATATGATGACACATTAATAGTAATTACACAGCTCATACATATGATTACACATTAATAGATTACACATTAATAGTAATGACACATCTCATTTATATGATTATACATTAATAGCAATGACACACCTCATACATGTGCTTAAGCATTAATAGTAATGACACAGCTCATACATATAATTACATATTAATAGTAATGACACAGGTCATACATATGATTGCACATTAATAGTAAAGATAGAGCTCATGCATATGAAAACACATTCATAGTAATGAGAGAGCTCAAGCATATACTTGCACATTAATAGTAATTACACAGGTCCTGCATTTGATTACACATTAATAGTAATGACACAGCTCATACATATGATTACACATTAATAGCAATGACACAGCTCATACACATGATTACATGTTAATAGAAATGGCACAGTTCATACGTATGATTACACATTAATAGGAATGACATAGCTTATACATATGAATACATATTCATAGTAATGACACAGCTCATACATATGTTCACACATTAATAGTAATGACACAGCTCATACATATGATTACACATTAATAGTAGTGATGCAGTTTATACATATCATTACACATTAAAAGATTACACATTAATAGTAAAGACACAGCTCATATATATGATTACACATTAATAGCAATGACACAGCTCATACATATGATTACACATTAATAGTAGTGATGCAGTTTGTGCATATGATTACACATTAATAGATTACACATTAATAGTTATGACACAGCTCATGGAAATGCATACACATTAATAGTAATGACACAGCTCATACATATGATTTCACATTAAAAGTAATGAAAAAGCTCATACATAAACTTACACATTAATAGCAATGACACAGCTCATAACTATGATTACACATTAATAGTAATGATGAAACAAAGAACGTCGCTGGACACTGCTGCTACTTATTAAAATATTTATTCAGTACAAACAGAGTCAATAAAAGTGGTAAGCGCTTTCGGGACTACTCCCTTCCTCAGACAAAATTACACATGCAAACAATACTCCATTTAAAAAACAACTCACCCAATAAAATTCAAGTAAAATTCAATAAAAGACCTGCCTATTCTGAAGTGTGGGCCTTATTGGTACTGCTTCATTCAAGCCAGGTGCTCTTGTAGCCATTAATTCAACAATCCACTTTGATTCTGATAATTCAGTTTTATGCTTCAAATCACCCCCCCTATTGGTAAGCCTAATGTTAACAACAGCCCTAAACAAAAAACTATGTGTGGGAAACTCTTCTATATGCCTACTGAGTGCATTATGTGGATCTTTATTCCTGATACTTGACATATGTTGAAAGATCCTAGTTTTAAACATTTGATTTGTCTTTCCCACATAAAAACAAGGGCAGTGTTCGCATTCTGCCAGTTAAACCAAGTCAGTGGTGTTGCACGTTGCCTTACCTTTTAAAATAAACTGCCTACCAGTTACAGGGTGAATGAATACTGAATTCTTGTTGTTAATATGGCCACAAGCTTTACATCTCCTGCAGGGTACTGTCCCTGCCGAAATTAGGGAGACTGGTCCACTGTTAAAGGGTTTTTCTCCACATTGTATATCTTTAAGGTTTTTATTCCTTCTATACCTGAAACAGGGTCCTTGTCCTACTACATTGTGCAAATTCACATCACTGGTCAAAATATTCCATTTTTTTCGGACAATATGGCATATGTCCCCTATATTACTACTATATGTGAAAGACACCTGTGGTGCTTTAAATGTTGTAGTCCTGTCCCTTAATTCACTTTCAACTATACCCGTACGTTTTAACCAAGGTCGATATTTATTACACCTATGGCCCTTACTGTCACTAATAACTTTATTAACCTTCGCGCTCATACCCCCTGTCTTGCAGGCAACCTTTAAGTGTCACTAACTCTTTCTCAAAATCTTCATCATCTAAACAGATCCTGGAGATCCTACTGACCTGTCCTTGCACTATATTAGAGTACGTATATCGTGGATGCATACTATCATATGGGAGTAAACTATTTTTCCAACATTCCTTTTTAAACAACTTGGATTTAAAGCCTGTCCCTTCTTGTATTATATTCACATCCAAAAAGTCTATACATTCTGTAGAGGCTTTCATGGTAAATCTAAAGAATGTGGTCATGGAATGTAGATGGTCTACAAATAGTTGCAATGTATCTAAACTCCCATCCCATAAGATAAAAACGTCATCCACGAAACATACATACATTTTCAAATGACTTCGCCAAGTTTCATTATTCAATACAAATACTTTCTCCCATTGTGATAGTACAAGGTTAGCATACGTGTTGGCACAGGGGGTGCCCATGGCCACCCCTGTGCCTGTCTACATAGAATCACCCCTATAAAACATTATTCTCCAAAACTAAACCTAACAATGTTTTCACTAAACTAATCTTGTCACCTGTAGCCCCTGAATCCAACATGAGGGTGCCTACATTCTCTATGCCATAACTGTTATCTATTACTGTAAATAAACTGTTAACATCTAAAGTGACCATCAACAATTTAGTACTATTGTATGTGCCTTTCTCAACATTACCTAATTTTCTCAAAAAGTCTCCCGTGTCTTTCAATATGTTGTCCACACTATCTACATAGGGTCTAAGATGATGTTCCACCCATATCAAAATGTTCTCAGTCACCCACCCCCTCCCCGAAACTATCGGTCTAAGGGGTGGGTTCTCCAGAGATTTATGGATCTTTGGGAGGGCTTTAAAAATGGGAGTTATAGCATTTTCTATCCATAAGAAGTCAAGCACCTCATCATTAATTGTCATGTCAAAATGTAGGGCTTTCAGAGCTGTATGAACCCTATCAACCACTCTTTTCACTCCCAAGGGATTGATGCATATGTATGTTTTTTCATCTGATAAAAGTTGCTTCAGCCTACAGTTGTACCAATTTGCATCAAGGACCACCACCGCCTCCCTTGTCTGCTGGCTTTATTATAATTTCCCTATTTTTGCTTAAATTATCCAAACTTTCCTTCTGCTTCTGTGTCAAATTATAAAATTTGCTAAAGCTGCCTTGCTTAAAGTACTCTATAAGATCATTCTCACAGCTTCTAAGAAACAAGTTCATAGTGGGTGTGAGTGGGGGGACATAAACACTAGGTTTCTTTAGGGTTAAACTGTAATCATTCTGTGAACCATACAACATCCTTAAAGTTAGATTACGACAAAATAGCATGACATCCATCATAACCTCATTAAAAACACTGTTGTTACTGGGTATAAATGTTAACCCTCTGTTCAAAACCATCAATTCTTCTTCATTCAAGACATAGCTAGATAAATTATAAACAATACCATGATACAAGCTATAGTCAGTCAGTCCAATAACTTCCTTTTCCTGTCCGTCACTCGATCTTCGAAGATCTCTTCCATGCCCCCTTCTTTTTCACGGGGGCGGGCAACATTTCCAAAAAATGTTGCTTCCCCGCTGCTCCTTCGGTCGTGCTCCCATAGCTCCTGTGGTATTACCCTCTTGATGTAATCCCGCTGAAGTAGTCACTATGGCGGGAATTCTATTCAGGGCATCAGAAGACTGCGTGGAAATGGTGTTACCAATAATCATTGTAGGTTCCTCGTATTTATCTAGATTATGCGTCGACATATCTAGTTGTGGTTCCATAGTTACAGATGTCAGCTTAACTGAAGGCATAACACCCCTCACACATCCATTTTTCTCTGCATTTGATGGTGTTTCAATCAATCGTGTTTGCTGTTCTTCAACAGCACTCGCCCGTCGGTTCATTCTAACTTGCTGGTTCACTCTAGCTTGTTGACGTATATTCTCCCCTCTACGTGAATTGTCATTGGCTGGCGTATCTCGAAACCTGGGCCATACGAAGATATTCCAATTCGAGAAATCTTCGTAATCTCTTTTTATTTTGCCCAATTTCTGTTTCTTGATTCTTTCATCACTGGCCATAAAGGTAACATACAACTGATTAATGCGTTCTTTGCTCCTATAATCAGTGTAGTTACCTTCTAGCCTGTGCTGAAGTTCCGTTATCTCTCTCTTAAGGCTCTCAACTTCTGGGGTGAAATGTTCAACTAAAAGTTCCATATACTTGAAACTCGTACTCAGATTCAATGTTTGCCATTTTGCTAAGAGATCTGGATAACGATCTCCTTGCGATGGCATGCATAGAATTCTCATCCCATTAGGGACAATACCATACTCTATGCATGCTTCAAAATGGAAATTCTGCCATTGCAGACGCTGCAGTTTATTAACTTTATATGACAAGTCTCTCATCAAGTCATCAAGTGTTCTGTCTACCGGCATAGGTGTTTGGTGTACTGTGGTGCCATCTCTCTGATATTCAACCCCCAAATTCAAAAGCGGATTAGCCTTCTCTGAGTATATATCATAACTCCATTTAACAGTCTCTCCTCCAGGCATCTGCTGTTCTGTTGAGCATGATATCTCACCATTAACTTGTCCTTCCATAGCATGTACAGCACCAATCCAATATAACAACAATGCACAAAGAAGTCAGGTGCTGCACCAAAGTCCAGCTTACGATATAAAGCCAAAACGAAACAAAGAACGTCGCTGGACACTGCTGCTCCTTATTAAAACATTTATTCAGTACAAACAGAGTCAATAAAAGTGGTAAGCGCTTTCGGGACTACTCCCTTCCTCAGACAAAATTACACATGCAAACAATACTCCATTTAAAAAAAAACTCACCCAATAAAATTCAAGTAAAATTCAATAAAAGACCCGCTATTCTGAAGTGTGGGCCTTCTTGGTACTGCTTCATTCAAGCCAGGTGCTCTTTTAGCCATTAATTCAACAATCCACTTTGATTCTGATAATTCAGTTTTATGCTTCAAATCACCCCCCGCCCATTGGTAAGCCTAATGTTAACAACAGCCCTAAACAAAAAACTATGACACAACTCATACATATGATTACACCAGAAAAGCAATGACACAGCTCATACATATGTTTACACATTAATAGTAATGACACAGCTCATACATATGTTTACACATTAATAGTAATGACACAGATCATACCTATGATTACACATTAATAGCAATGACACAGCTCATACATATGATTACATATTAATAGTAATGACACAGCTCATACATATGATTACATATTAATAGTAATGACAAACCTCATACGTATGATTACATATTAATAGTAATGACAAACCTCATACGTATGATTACATATTAATAGCAATGACACAGCTCATACATATGATTACACATTAATAGCAATGACAGAGCTCATACATATACTTAAACATTAATAGTAATGACACAGCTCATACATATGATTACATCTTAATAGTAATGACACAGCTCATACATATGATTACACATTAATAGCAATGACAGAGCTCATACATATGATTACACATTAATAATAGTGATGCAGTTCATACATATGATTACACATTAATAGTAATGACACAGCTCAGACATATGATTACACATTAATAGTAATGACACAGCTCATATATATGATTACACATTAATAGTAATGACACAGCTGATACATATGATTACACATTAATAGTAATGACACAACTCATACATATGATCACACATTAATAGAAATACACAGCTCATACACATGATTACAAATTAATAGTAATGACACAGCTCATACATATGATCACAAATTAATAGTAATGACACAGCTCATACATAAAATTACACATTAATAGTAGTGATGCAATTCATACATATTAATAGATTACACATTAATAGTTATGACAAAGCTCATGTATATGATTACACATTAAAAGTAAAGACACAGCTCATGTATATGCATACAAATTAATAGTAATGACACAGCTCATACATATGATTACACATTAATTGCAATGACAGAGGTCATACATATACTTAAACATTAATAGTAATGACACAGCTCATACATATGATTACAAATTAATAGCAATGACAGAGCTCATACATATGATTACACATTAATAATGGTGATGCAGTTCATACATATGATTACACATGAATAGTAATGACACAGCTCAGATATATGATTACACATTAATAGTAATAATGGGGTTCATACATATGATTACACATTAATAGTAATGACACAGTTCATAAATATGATTACTCATTAATAGTAATGACAGAGCTCATACATCTGATTACACATTAATAGCAATGACAGAGCTCATACATATGATTACACATTAATAATGGTGATGCAGTTCATACATATGATTACACATGAATAGTAATGACACAGCTCAGATATATGATTACACATTAATAGTAATAATGGAGTTCATACATATGATTACACATTAATAGTAATGACACAGTTCATACATATGATTACACATTAATAGTAATGACACAGCTCATACATATGAATATGCGTTGATAGCAATGACAGAGCTCATGCATATACTTGCACATTAATAGTAATTACACAGCTCATACATATGATTACACATTAATAGTAATGACACAGCTCATACATATGATTACACATTAATAGCAATGACACAGCTCATACACATGATTACATGTTAATAGAAATGACACAGTTCATACGTATGATTACACATTAATAGCAATGACACAGCTCATACATATGATTACAAATTAATAGTAATGAAATAGCTCATACATATGATTACACATTAATAGTAATGACACAGCTCATACATATGAATACACATTCATAGTAATGACACAGCTCATACATATGTTCACACATTAATAGTAATGACACAGCTCATACATATGATTGCACATTAATAGTAATGACACAGCTCATAGATATGATTACACACTAATAGTAGTGATGCAGATCATACATATGATTACACATTAATAGATTACACATTAATAGTAAAGACACAGCTCATATATATATATATATATATATATATATATATATATATATATATATATAAAATTACACATTAATAGTAATGACACAGCTCATACATATGCTTACACATTAATAGTAATGACACAGCTCATACATATGATTGCACATTAATAGTAATAACACAGCTCAAACATATGATTACACATTAATAGCAATGACACAACTCATACATATGATTACACATTAATATTAATCACACAGATCATACATATGATCACACATTAATAGTAATGACACAACTCATACATATGATTACACATTAATAGTAATGACACAGCTCATACATATGATTACACATTAATAGTAATGGCATAGCTCATGCATATGATTATACATTAATAGTAATGACACAGCTCATACATATGATGACACATTAATAGTAATGACACAGCTCATACATATGATTACACATTAATAGGAGGGATGCAGTTCATACATATGATTACACATTAATAGATTACACATTAATAGTAATGACACATCTCATTTATATGATTAAACATTAATAGCAATGACACAGCTCATACATATGATTACATATTAATAGTAATGACACAGCTCATACATATGATTACATATTAATAGTAATGACCCAGATCCTACATATGATTACACATTAATAGCGATGATAGAGCTCATGCATATACTCATACATATGATTACACATTAATAGTAATGAAACAGCTCATACATATGATTACTCATTAATAGTAATGACACAGCTCATACATATGATTACACATTAATAGTAATGACATAAATCATACATATGATTACACCTGAATAGCAATGACACAGCTCATACATATGATTACACATTAATAGAAACGACACAGCTCATACCTATGATTACACATTAATAGCAATGACAGAGCTCATACATATGATTACACATTAATAGTAATGACAGAGTTCATACATATGCTTACACATTAATAGTAATGACAAAGCGCATACATATGATTACACATTAATCGCAAAGACAGAGCTCATACATATGATAACACATTAATAAAGGTGATGCAGTTCATATATATGATTACACATAAATAGTAATGACACAGCTAAGATATATGATTACACATTAATAGTAATAATGGAGTTCATACATATGATTACACATTAATAGTAACGACACAGTTCATACATATGATTACACATTAATAGCAATGACACAGCTCATACACATGATTACATGTTATTAGAAATGACACAGTTCATATGTATGATTACACATTAATAGGAATGACACAGCTCATACATATGATTACAAATTAATAGAAATGAAATAGCTCTTATTTATGATTACACATTAATAGTAATGACACAGCTCATACATATGATTACACATTAATAGTAATGACATGGCTCATATATATGATTACACATTAATAGCAATGACACAGCTCATACACATGATTACATGTTATTAGAAATGACACAGTTCATATGTATGATTACACATTAATAGCAATGACACAGCTCATACATATGATTACACATTAATAGTAATGACACAGCTCATACATATGATTACACAATAGCAATGACACAGCTCATACACATGATTACATGTTAATAGAAATGACACAGTTCATACGTATGATTACACATTAATTGCAGTGACACAGCTCATACATATGATTACAAATTAATAGCAATGAAATAGTTCATACATATATTCTCACATTAATAGTAATGACACAGCTCATACATATGATTGCACATTAATAGTAATGACACAGCTCATACATATGATTACACACTAATAGTAGTGATGCAGATCATACATATGATACTGATGCAGTCCTGGCTTACGAGAGGACGAAAACGCAATATTTTTGTCAAGAGCGTTAATGGATTTTTAATCAGCTGTGCAATATTAAACTTGGTAAAAAGTACCTCTGGAGTTGTCCGCTTTCATCCTGGATACTTTCCGCTATTGTTTTTGAGGTTTTTTTTTTTTTTGGTGAACCTTTGGAGATTTTACTGGTTGCTGTTTCCGTGTACCCAGGTGATGGAAGGCAGGACTCCAAAGGAAGATATGGGGGAATCGCGTAGGCTGATAGGTCAGCTTACTGAATTGATTGACCTCCTTACACCATTGTGTTATTCGCTTTACGACAAGAAACGTGAAGAGAGTGCCATGGAGCTGGAAGGAACCGAAGGGTTCCTAGGGACTAAATCCAAAAGGAAATGCAATAACAGTGGATTCTTACAACGTGACCTAGGAGCGGATGAACCGAATGGTGAATCATTTAATCCGGCCATCACACCAGCTATTTTGGCACTTAATGAACATTCCAACGAACATCCTAGCAACGTGGTTTTGCCTGTAGCAGAAGTCAGGAATGACCCTGCTAAGCCTTCCATCAGTAAGGCACGCGAAGGTACTGTAAATAATTCTTTCCACAATATGTGGAAGAAAAAAGACACAAGTGACTGGTTAAAAATGCCATTTAATATCAAATTTGACAATGTGAATAAGCAGAACATTGTTGATGGTGTAACATTTTCCGCTAAGATAGATAAACTATCTAAATTAATGTTGAAATTTAAAATGTTAAGTATTGAGAATGAATATTTGACTGAGTGTATAAGTAGAAAAGTTGTCCCGAAGGGACTAAGGGTATGGAAGTACCCAAACAATGTAGAGGCTGGATCAGATTTTCACAATGAATTACTGCACGTTTTTAACCATTGTGGTTTAGAAATTTTAAAACTAATAATTAAAGAAAACACTAGACTGCAGGATGTTTTAAAGGTAGAAATTGAAACACTAGATGCATGTATCAAAGAAAACCTTATTTTTGATATAAGGGAAGAAAGAGATAGATATCATAAAGTGAAAGAAGATATAGACTTGAAATGTAATGATATTGTTGAGAGAAAGATAAATAAATTAAAGAGAGACGTGAGAGAATATCAAAATAATAGTAATGCACCCAACCCCTGTATCAGATGTAACCCAGAATAGTATATCTGTCAGTGGCATTAAACATTCTTTTAACAATTTTTCCATTTACAACTTTAGTAATATTATACTTAATAAACAACATTTTCATCTATTGAGCAAAGGATTTAAATTTATTCCTTCTGGGAAAGGAGAGATAGTTAATACTATCATTGACATGAAATTATTCTTTAGGAAAATTAACCTAGAAATTTTATTTTCCCAAAACATTAAGATGAATTTACCTCCTCAGAACTCGTCTCTGGTTCGTAGGAGTATTTACAACCCCCTTTACACCCCCAAATCAGAAATTTGGAAATTATGTTGGAAAAAGAAATACATATGATTACATATTAATAGTAATGACACAGCTCATACATATGATTACACATTAATAGCAATGATAGAGCTCATGCATATACTTGCACATTAATAGTAATTACACAGCTCATACATTTGATTACACATTAATAGCAATGACACAGCTCATACACATGATTACATGTTAATAGAAATGACACAGTTCATACGTATGATTACACATTAATAACAATGACACAGCTCATACATATGATTACAAATTAATAGTAATGAAATAGCTCATACATATGATTACACATTAATAGTAATGACACAGCTCATACATATGAATACACATTCATGGTAATAACACAGCCCATACATATGTTCACACATTAGTAGCAATGACACAGCACATATCTATGATTACACATTAGAAGTAGTGATGCAGTTCATACATATGATTACACATTAATAGATTACACATTAATAGTTATGACACAGCTCATGTATATGATTACACATTAATAGTAATGACACAGCTCATGGAAATGCATACACATTAATAGTAATGACAAAGCTCATACATATGATTTCACATTAATAGTAATGAAAAAGCTCATACATATACTTACACTTTAATACCAATGGCACAGCTCATACATATGATTACACATTAATAGTAATGACACAACTCATACATATGATTACACCTGAAAAGCAGTGACACAGCTCATACATATGTTTACACATTAATAGTAATGACACAGATCATACCTATGATTACACATTAATAGCAATGACACAGCTCATACATATAATTACAGATTAATAGTAATGACAAAGGTCATGCATATGCTTACACATTAATAGTAGTGACACATCTCATACATATAATTACACATTAATAGCAATGACAGAGCTCATACACATATTTAAACATTAATAGTAACGACACAGCTCATAGATATGTTTACACATTAATAGTAATGAAACAACTCATACATATGATTACACCTGAATAGCAATGACACAGCTCATACATATGATTACACATTAATAGAAATGACACAGCTCATACTTATAATTACACATTAAAAGCAATGTCACAGCTCATACATATGATTACAGATTAATAGTAATGACAGAGTTCATGCATATGCTTACACATTAATAGTAATGACACAGCTCATACATATGATTACACATTAATAGCAATGACAGAGCTCATACATATACTTAAACATTAATAGTAATGACACAGCTCATACATATGATTACATCTTAATAGTAATGACACAGCTCAAACATATGATTACACATTAATAGCAATGACACAACTCATACATATGATTACACATTAATAGTAATGACACAGCTCATATATATTACACATTAATAGTAATGACACCGCTGATACATATGACTACACATTAATAGTAATGACACAGCACATACATATGATAACACATTAATAGAAATACACAGCTCATACATATGATTACACATTAATAGTAATGACACAGCTCATACATATGATCACAAATTAATAGTAATGACACAGCTCATACATAAGATTACACATTAATAGTAGTGATGCAATTCATACATATGATTACACATTAATAGATTACACATTAATAGTTATGACAAAGCTCATGTATATGATTACACATTAATAGTAAAGACACAGCTCATGTAAATGCATAAAAATTAATAGTAATGACACAGCTCATACATATGATTACACATTAATAGCAATGACAGAGCTCATACATATACTTAAACATTAATAGTAATGACACAGCTCATACATATGATTACATCTTAATAGTAATGACACAGCTCATACATATGATTACACATTAATAGCAATGACAGAGCTCATAACTATGATTACACATTAATAATAGTGATGCAGTTCATACATATGATTACACATGAATAGTAATGACACAGCTCAGATATATGATTACACATTAATAGTAATAATGGAGTTCATACATATGATTACACATTAATAGTAATGACACAGTTCATACATATGATTACACATTAATAGTAATGACACAGCTCATACATATGATTACACATTAATAGCAATGACAGAGCTCATACATATGATTACACATTAATAATGGTGATGCAGTTCATACATATGATTACACATGAATAGTAATGACACAGCTCAGATATATGATTACACATTAATAGTAATAATGGAGTTCATACATATGATTACACATTAATAGTAATGACACAGTTCATACATATGATTACACATTAATAGTAATGACACAGCTCATACATATGATTACACATTAATAGTAATGACACTGCTCATATATATATGACTATACATTAATAGCAATGACACAGCTCATACACATGATTACATGTTAATAGAAATGACACAGTTCATATGTATGATTACACATTAATAGCAATGACACAGCTCATACATATGATTACAAATTAATAGTAATGAAATAGCTCATACATATGATTACACATTAATAGTAATGACACAGCTCATACATATAAATACGAGTTGATAACATTGACACAGCTCATGCATATACTTGCACATTAATAGTAATTACACAGCTTATACATATGATTACATATTAATAGTAATGACACAGCTCATACATATGATTACACATTAATAGCAATGACACAGCTCATACAAATGATTACATATTAATAGAAATGACCCAGTTTATACGTATGATTACACATTAATAGCAATGACACAGCTCATACAAATGATTACAAATTAATAGTAATGAAAAAACTCATACATATGATCACACATTAAAAGTAATGACACAGCTCATACATATGAATACACATTCATAGTAATAACACAGCTCATACATATGTTCACACATTAATAGTAATGACACAGCTCATACATATGATTACACATTAATAGTAATGAAAAAGCTCATACATATACTTACACTTTAATACCAATGGCACAGCTCATACATATGATTGCACATTAATAGTAATGACACAACTCATACATATGATTACTCCTGAATAGCAATGACACAGCTCATACATATGATTACACATTAGTAGAAATGACACAGCTCATACCTATGATTACACATTAATAGCAATGACACAGCTCATACATATGATTGCACATTAATAGCAATGACAGAGCTCATACACAAACTTAAACATTAATAGTAATGACACAGCTCATACATATGATTACACATTAATAGTAATGACACAGCTCATACATATGATTACACATTAATAGTAATGACACAGCTCATACATATGATTACACATTAATAGCAATGACAGAGCTCATACATATACTTAAACATTAATAGTAATGACACAGCTCATACATATGATTACATCTTAATAGTAATGACACAGCTCAAACATATGATTACACATTAATAGCAATGACACAACTCATACATATGATTACACATTAATAGTAATGACACAGCTCATACATATGATTACACATTAATAGTAATGGCATAGCTCATGCATATGATTATACATTAATAGTAATGACACAGCTCATACATATGATTACACATTAATAGTAGTGATGCAGTTCATACATATGATTACACATTAATAGATTACACATTAATAGTAATGACAATTCTCATTTATATGATTAAACATAAATAGCAATGACACAGCTCATACATATGATTACAAATTAATAGTAATGAAATAGCTCATACATATGATTACACATTAATAGTAATGACACAGCTCATACATATGAATACACATTCATAGTAATAACACAGCTCATACATATGTTCACACATTAAAACCAATGACACAGCTCATACATATGATTACACATTAATAGTAATAACACAGCTCAAACATATGATTACACATTAATAGCAATGACACAACTCATACATATGATTACACATTAATAGTAATGACACAGCTCATACATATGATCACACATTAATAGTAATCACACAGCTCATGCATACGATTACACATTAATAGTAATGACACAGCTCATATATATGATTACACATTAATAGTAGTGATGCAGTTCATACATATGATTACACATTAATAGATTACACATTAATAGTTATGACACAGCTCATGTACATGATTACACATTAATAGTAATGACACAGCTCATGGAAATGCATACACCTTAATAGTAATGACACAGATCATACATATGATTTCACATTAATAGTAATGAAAAAGCTCATACATATACTTACACATTAATAGCAATGGCACATCTCATACATATGATTACACATTAATAGTAATGACACAACTCGTACATATGATTACACCTGAATAGCAATGACACAGCTCATACATATGATTACACATTAATAGAAATGACACAGCTCATACCTATGATTACACATTAATAGCAATTACACAGCTCATACATATGATTACAGATTAATAGTAATGACAGAGTTCATGCATATGCTTACACAATAATAGCAATGACACAGCTCATACATATGATTACACATTAATAGCAAGGACAGAGCTCATACATATACTTAAACATTAATAGTAATGACACAGCTCATACATATGATTACATCTTATTAGTAATGACACAGCTCATACATATGATTACAGATTAAAAGCAATGACACAGCTCATACATACGATTACACATTAATAATAGTGATGCAGTTCATACATATGATTACACATGAATAGTAATGACACAGCTCAGATATATGATTACACATTAATAGTAATAATGGAGTTCATACATATGATTACACATTAATAGTAATGACACAGTTCATACATACAATTGCACATTAATAGTAATGACACAGCTCATACATATGATTACACAGTAATAGTAATGACACAGCTCATATATATGATTACACATTAATAGCAATGACACAACTCATACATATGATTACACATTAATAGTAATGACACAGCTCATACATATGATTACACATTAATAGTAATGGCATAGCTCATGCATATGATTATACATTAATAGTAATGACACAGCTCATACATATGATTACACATTAATAGTAGTGATGCAGTTCATACATATGATTACACATTAATAGATTACACATTAATAGTAATGACAATTCTCATTTATATGATTACACATTAATAGCAATGACAAAGCTCATACGTATGATTACACATTAATAGCAATGACACAGCTCATACATATGATCACAAATTAATAGTAATGACACAGCTCATACATAAGATTACACATTAATAGTAGTGATGCAGTTCATACATATGATTACACATTAATAGACTACACATTAATAGTTATGACAAAGCTCATGTATATGATTACACATTAATAGTAAAGACACAGCTCATGTAAATGCATACACCTTAATAGTAATGACACAGCTCATACATATGATTTCACATTAATAGTAATGAAAAAGCTCATACATATACTTACACATTAATAGCAATGGCACATCTCATACATATGATTACACATTAATAGTAATAGACAAACAAACGGAGCCAGCAAACAGTGATCAATAATTCTGTATTAAATTATAAACATCATAGCAGAAAAATAATCATACCGGTTTCGGCTGGTAAATTACACAGCCTTCATCAGTGTATCAGAATTCACAGTATTTCCTGCTACTTAAATATGTGGGGATACATTCTCATTGGTAGAAACATTATAGATGCTCATTAAGTCCTGGAGGGAAAAGCCCACCCAGCTTAATGATCCACTTTTTTTCTTTTCTATTTAAAATCTCATGCCATCCAATTTTGTTTCTACGATCACCCTGAATCACATCTATAATAACAAATAAAAATAATGCTGATGGGTGTGACAACTGGTGTTTATACAATGCATTTGTGAGCTTTTTCTGTTTAATATTACTATAGTGTTCAGAGATACGTAACCTTAAACATCTGGAAGTTTGCCCAATGTAAAATGCACCACATTTGCATGTGGCCATGTAAATGGCCCAATCAGTGCTACAATTGCATAACATGTTAATATCAAAGACCTTTGCACAGTTACGACTTGAAAATTCCTTGGTACTACATATATATTTACAGTTTACACAATGTCCACAGGGAAAGCAACCATACAGACTATGTCCAGAAATAGTAGTTTGTATTTTGTTCCTACCTCTCATTATCACTAGTTTTGTAATGGT
>NC_056743.1:364502933-364526425 GCF_019279795.1 Protopterus annectens | reverse complement strand
CTTGGCAACATGTCAAAAATGTCCGGCGTTTTACGTTGGAAAAACCGAAAGGGTATTTTCAAGGCGCATATACGAACACATTTACGGCATTTCCAAGTGCAAGAACACCAGTGCCTTATACAAACACACTACTTTATGTGAAAATGCAAAATTTTTGTTTTTTGTCCTTGAGGTTGTTCAAAAGGACATTAGTGGTGGTCCTTGGGAGGCACAATTGGCCCACAAGGAAACAGTATGGCAAATCTTGTTGGAGGCCAATAAATCCCCTGGTTTAAATGAATCCATCTCAATAGTGCCTTATTTGAAAATTAAGGCGCAGTATATCAAATAAAAGCTGAGAAATGAGTTTATATTCATTATATATATATTTTAGTATAAATTTTATAAACATATACTTTTTGTTATATATATATATATTCTTTGTATACTTGACAATGTAACCAACCCAAATGAATTTGCTCACTGGTTTCTATTTATGTTACTTATGATGAATGCAGTTCAGTATGCAACGCTGATATATATATATATATTTTTACTATTATATACTCCCAATAAGCAGTGTATATATTGAATTTTTAAAAAGTTTTAAATGCATGTTTTTTACATTAACTTTCTTATAATGGATCAATTAGTCAATTAATTAATCCATTTGGGGAAGATATTTAAACCAAGTGAAATTGGAAATTGATTTATCTGATGAAGTCTTCCTGATAGACGAAAACGTGTGTGGTGCTTACCGCTGGAGTCTTTTTACACGTTAATAAATTGTTCCTGAATTTATCGAGCCTGATTGTGAGCATTCTTTGCCCTGTTTGCTACTGGACTGGTGTGGCTGCTTTCTTTTTGTGGATTTGTCTTTTTGCAGCGTTTGTTTCGGTAGTTCATACATATGATTACACATGAATAGTAATGACACAGCTCAGATATATGATTACACATTAATAGTAATAATGGAGTTCATACATATGATTACACATTAATAGTAATGACACAGCTCATACATATGATTACACATTAATAGTAATGACACGGCTCATATATATGATTACACATTAATAGCAATGACACAGCTCATACACATGATTACATGTTATTAGAAATGACACAGTTCATATGTATGATTACACATTAATAGCAATGACACAGCTCATACATATGATTACAAATTAATAGTAATGACACAGCTCATACATATGATTACACATTAATAGTAATCACACACATCATACATATGATTACACATTAATAGTAGTGATGCAGTTCATACATATGATTACACATTAATAGACTACACATTAATAGTAATGACACAGCTCATATCTATGATTACACATTAATAGTAATGACAGAGTTCATACATATGATTACACATTAATAGCAATGACAGAGCTCATAACTATGATTACACATTAATAATAGTGATGCAGTTCATACATATGATTACACATGAATAGTAATGACACAGCTCAGATATATGATTACACATTAATAGTAATAATGGAGTTCATACATATGATTACACATTAATAGTAATAATGGAGTTCATACATATGATTACACATTAATAGTAATGACACAGTTCATACATATGATTACACATTAATAGTAATGACACAGCTCATACATATGATTACACATTAATAGTAATGACACAGCTCATATATATGATTACACATTAATAGCAATGACACAGCTCATACATATAATCACATATTAATAGAAATAACACCGCTCAAACATATGATTACACATTAATAGCAATGACACAACTCATATATATGATTACACATTAATAGTAATGACACAGTTCATACATATGATCACACATTAATTGTAATCGCACAGCTCATACATATGATTACACATTAATAGTAATGACACAGCTCCTACATATGATTACTCATTAATAGTAATAATACAGCCCATACATCTGATTACACATTAATAGTAGTGATGCAGTTCATACATATGATTACACATTAATAGATTACACATTAATAGTAATGACACAGCTCATACATATGATTACACATTAATAGTAATGACACGGCTCATATATATGATTACACATTAATAGCAATGACACAGCTCATACACATGATTACATGTTATTAGAAATGACACAGTTCATATGTATGATTACACATTAATAGCAATGACACAGCTCATACATATGATTACAAATTAATAGTAATGAAATAGCTCATACATATGATTACACATTAATAGTAATGACACAGCTCATACATATGAATACACATTCATAGCAATGACAGAGCTCATGCATATACTTGCACATTAATAGTAATTACACAGCTCATACATATGATTACACATTAATAGTAATGACACAGCTCATACATATGATTACACATTAATAGCAATGACACAGCTCATACACATGATTACATGTTAATAGAAATGACACAGTTCATATGTATGATTACACATTAATAGCAATGACACAGCTCATACATATGATTACAAATTAATAGAAAAGAAATAACTCATACATATGATTACACATTAATAATAATGACACAGCTCATACATATGAATACACATTAATAGTAATGACACAGCTCATACATATGATTACACATTAATAGTAATGACACAGCTCATACATATGATTACACATTAATAGCAATGACACAGCTCATACACATGATTACATGTTAATAGAAATGACACAGTTCATACGTATGATTACACATTAATAGCAATGACACAGCTCATACATATGATTACAAATTAATAGTAATGAAATAGCTCATACATTAATAGTAATGACACAGCTCATACATATGAATACACATTCATAGTAATGACACAGCTCATACATATGTTCACACATTAATAGTAATGACACAGCTCATACATATGATTATACATTAATAGTAATGACACAGCTCATACATATGATTACACATTAATAGTAGTGATGCAGTTCATACATATGATTACACATTAATAGATTACACATTAATAGTAAAGACACAGCTCATATATATGATTACACATTAATAGTAATGACACAGCTCATACATATGCTTACACATTAATAGTAATGACACAGCTCATACATATGATTACACATTAATAGTAATAACACAGCTCAAACATATGATTACACATTAATAGCAATGACACAACTCATATATATGATTACACATTAATAGTAATGACACAGTTCATACATATGATCACACATTAATAGTAATCACACAGCTCATACATATGATTACACATTAATAGTAATGACACAGCTCATACATATGATTACTCATTAATAGTAATGACACAGCTCATACATATGATTACACATTAATAGTAGTGATGCAGTTCATACATATGATTACACATTAATAGATTACACATTAATAGTTATGACACAGCTCATGTATATGATTACACATTAATAGTAATGACACAGCTCATGGAAATGCATACACATTAATAGTAATGACACAGCTCATACATATGATTTCACATTAATAGTAATGAAAAAGCTCATACATATACTTACACATTAATAGCAATGACACAGCTCATACATATGATTACACATTAATAGTAATGACACAAATCATACATATGATTACACCTGAATAGCAATGACACAGCTCATACATATGATTACACATTAATAGAAATGACACAGCTCATACCTATGATTACACATTAATAGCAATGACACAGCTCATACATATGATTACACATTAATAGTAATGACAGAGTTCATACATATGCTTACACATTAATAGTAATGACACAGCTCATACATATGATTACACATTAATAGCAATGACAGAGCTCATACATATACTTAAACATTAATAGTAATGACACAGCTCATACATATGATTACATCTTAATAGTAATGACACAGCTCATACATATGATTACACATTAATAGCAATGACAGAGCTCATACATATGATTACACATTAATAATGGTGATGCAGTTCATACATATGATTACACATGAATAGTAATGACACAGCTCAGATATATGATTACACATTAATAGTAATAATGGAGTTCATACATATGATTACACATTAATAGCCTGCGGAAACCATTACTCAAGCTGCTGAATCACTTACAAATGCCTTCTACCAGCACCTACAGGACTGCATGGATCAGGCAATCCCAAACAAAACAAAGACTCTTTGTACCAAAGGCAAGCATCCAGTCCGGTGGACCTCAGCCATAAACAAGCTCTACAACAAAAGGAGGAAGCTACTACAAGATAGAGCAAAATCTTTAAAAGGGAAAACACCTTTGATCATTATAAGTAAAAAACTAAGATCTCTCATAAAATCATCCAAGGCAAATTTTGAGAGAAAAGTCGCTAAGGACTCTAAGGCCTTCTTTAGCTATGTTAGAAACCTGGGAGGAAACTCCCAGATATGCTCAGAATTAGTTCAAAATGATATAAAATCACTGAACCCACAGACATTGCCAACATACTGGCAGACAGGTTCAGTGCAAACTTCTCTCCCCCTCCCAAAGGTGAGATAACTATCCCAGAGGAGTGTAGCCTCCCAAACATCTCTAATGCCCAGGTGAAAACTGCTCTCTCAAGGCACAAAACACAGCATCAATGGGACCAGATGGTGTCCCCAGTTGTGTGCTCCACAGCTCAATGAGGAATTAAACCCACAATTAAGGCAGCTGTTTAATCTCAGCCTCACCACAGGATACGTGCCCAAGGAGTGGCGTGCGGCAACTGTGGTCCCACTCCACAAAGGCGGTGCCTCACGACCCTGTAATTACCATCCCATCAGCTTGACAAGTCTGATCTGCAAAGCTATGGAGAGGATCATAATGGAGCTCATAAACAAAGATATAGGGACTTGCAGACATTGGACCCGACCCAGTTTGGCTTTGTCAAAGGCAGATCATGCCTTTTGAACTTGGTTGACTTTTCAAAACAGTCACCAAGGCCATTGATGAGGAAAGGCAGTCCATACAGCCTACCTTGACCTGGCAAAGGCTTTCAACACAATACACCACTCAGGTATCATTGAAAACTCACCAGCTTAAATGTAAACCCATATGTCACAAGATGGGTTGCAAACTGGCTTAAGGACAGAACCCACAGGGTTAGAGTTGCTGGCATGTCAGACTCAAAGCCGGTCACAAGTGGTGTCCCACAGGGCTCAGTCCTTGGCCCACTATTGTTGGCATCTACTTTTCAGAAGTACAGGCCAACATGGGAGGATTATGGCTGACAAAGTTTGCAGATGACTGCAAACTGGGCGCCATAGTGGAAAGCATCTGACACGGATATCCTTCAGAAGGGACTTATAGAAACAGATAGCTGGTGCCAGAGCCATGGCCTGAAGTTAAACGCCAAAAATGTATAGTCATACCCTTCGGAAAACAAGGTAACCCCTAGCTACCATATACGTGGCAATCCTCTAAGTACAGAAGAGGTTATCAGGGACCTGGGGACCCAGGTTGACAGTGGCCTTTCGTTTGACACTCACATTGCAAAAGTGGTTAGAAAGACATTCTACGTTGCCCACCTGATCATGAAGGGATTCAGATCCAGATCTCGTGAGGTCATTGTCCCCTGTACTCTTCACATATCAGACCAATGATTGAGTACAATGCCCCATTCGGGATGTATCTCACCCGACATCTGCAGCAATTGGAGAGGCCCCAAAAGTTCCTCACCAAAAGGATAAAGGGACTCCAAAATCTGTCATATGCTGCCAGATTGAAGAAACTCCAGCTCTATTCAGTTGCATACCGTCTGCTCAGAGGTGACATGTGCCTGACATACAAGGCCATGTCCAACCCAGAATTAATGGACATGCTCCACCTCAAAAATCCAAATCCACCAAAACCACTAGAGCAAGAGACTTAAACCTTGACACGGTTATTAATAGGACATGCTGAAGGGACAGATTCATCACCCAGAGACTCCCTATGCTGTGGAACAAAATCCCGGTACATGTGAGTAAGAGCACCTCGCTGGCTTTGTTCAATAGAAATCTTGACCAATGGATGGGAGATCGCAGATATACCCCAGGGATTATCTCAGTGTCACTGCTTGACAGAGGCACAGCAAAATAATGGGCATAATATCCTCCAAACTAAAGGGGTGGCGAAAGCCACAAAACTCTGGGCTAGGCTTATAAATGCCCTTCGGCAGATAGCCTAGTATGAACCTATGAACCTAATAGTAATGACACCGTTCATACATATGATTACACATTAATAGTAATGACACAGCTCATACATATGATTACACATTAATAGTAATGACACTGCTCATATATATGATTACACATTAATAGCAATGACACAGCTCATACATATGATTACACATTAATAGTAATGACACAGTTCATACATATGATTACACATTAATAGCAATGACACAGCTCATACATATGACTACAAATTAATAGTAATGAAATGGCTCATACATATGATTACACGTTAATAGTAATGACACAGCTCATACATATGAATACACATTTATAGTAATGACACAGCTCATACATATGTTTACACATTAATAGTAATGACACAGCTCATACATATGATTACACATTAATAGTAATGACACAGCTCATACATATGATTACACATTAATAGTAATGACACAGCTCATACATATGATTACACATTAATAGTAATGACACAGATCATACATATGATTACACATTAATAGTAATGACACAGCTCATACATATGATTACACATAATAGTAATGACACAGCTCGTACATATGTTCACACATAAATAATAATGACACAGCTCATACAAATGATTACACATTAATAGTAATGACAAAGCTCATACCTATGATTACACATTAATAGTAATGACACAGCTCATACATATGATTACACATTAATAGTACTGACACAGCTCATACATATGATTACACATTAATAGTAATGACACAACTCATACATATGATTACACATTAACAGTAATGACACAGCTCATACATATGATTACACATTAATAGTAATGACACAGCTCATACATATGATTACACATTAATAGCAATGACACAGCTCATACATATGATTACACATTAATAGTAATGACACAGCTCATACATATGATTACACATTAATAGTAATGACACAGCTCATACATATGATTACACATTAATAGTAATGACACAGCTCATACATATGATTACACATTAATAATAATGACACAGCTCATACATATGATTACACATTAATAGTAATGACACAGCTCATACATATGATTACACATTAATAGTAATGACACAGCTCATACATATGATTACACATTAATAGTAATGACACAGCTCATACATATGATTACACATTAATAGCAATGACACAGCTCATACATATGATTACACATTAATAGTAATGACACAGCTCATACATATGATTACACATTAATAGTAATGACACAGCTCATACATATGATTACACATTAATAATAATGACACAGCTCATACATATGATTACACATTAATAGTAATGACACAGCTCATACATATGATTACACATTAATAGTAATGACACAGCTCATACATATGATTACACATTAATAGTAATGACACAGCTCATACATATGATTACACATTAATAGCAATGACACAGCTCATACATATTATTACACATTAATAGTAATGACACAGCTCATACATATGATTACACATTAATAGGAATGACACAGCTCATACGTATGATTACACCTTAATAGCAATGACACAGCTCATACATATGATTACACATTAATAGTAATGACACAGCTCATACATATGATTCCACATTAATTGTAATGACACAGCTCATACATATGATTACACATTAATAGCAATGACACAGCTCATACATATGATTACACATTAATAGTACTGACACAGCTGATACATATGATTACACATTAATAGTAATGACACAACTCATACATATGATTACACCTTAATAGTAATGACACAGCTCATACATATGATTACACATTAATAGTAATGGCACAGCTCATACATATGATTACACATTAATAGTAATGACACAGCTCATACATATGATTACACATTAATAGTAATGACACAGCTCATACGTATGATTACACATTAATAGCAATGACACAGCTCATACATATGATTACACATTAATAGTAATGGCACAGCTCATACATATGATTACACATTAATAGTAATGACACAGCTCATACATATGATTACACATTAATAGTAATGACACAGCTCATACATATGATTACACATTAATAGTAATGACACAGCTCATACATATGATTACACATTAATAGCAATGACACAGCTCATATGTATAACACATTAATAGTAAAGACACACCTCATACATATGCTTACACATTAATAGTAATGACACAGCTCATACATATGAGCTATGCCATTACTATTAATGTGACACAGCTCATACATATGATTACACATTAATAGTAATGACACAGTTCATACATATGATTACACATTAATAGTAATGACACAGCTCATACATATGATTACACATTAATAGTAATGACACAGCTCATACATATGATTACACATTAATAGTAATGAGACAGCTCATACGTATGATTACACATTAATAGTAATGACACAGTTCATAGATATGATTACACATTAATAGTAATGACACAGCTCATACATATGATTACACATTAATAGTAATGACACAGCTCATATATATGATTACACATTAATAGTAATGACACAGCTCATACATATGATTACACATTAATAGTAATGACACAGCTCATACATATGATTACACATTAATAGCAATGACACAGCTCATACATATGATTACACATTAATAGTAATGACACAGCTCATACATATGATTACACATTAATAGTAATGACACAGCTCATACATATGATTACACATTAATAGGAGGGATGCAGTTCATACATATGATTACACATTAATAGATTACACATTAATAGTAATGACACAGCTCATACATATGATTACACATTAATAGTAATGACACAGCTCATACATATGATTACACATTAATAGCAATGACACAGCTCATACATATGATTACACATTAATAGTAATGACACAGTGCATACATATGATTACACATTAATAGTAATGACACAGCTCATACATATGATTACACATTAATAGTAATGACATAGCTCATACATATGATTACACATTAATAGTAATGACACAGCTCATACATATGATTGCACATTAATAGTAATGACACAGCTCATACATATGATTACACATTAATAGTAATGACACAGCTCATACATATGATTACACATTAATAGTAATGACACAACTCATACATATGATTACACATTAATAGCAATGACACAGCTCATACATATGATTACACATTAATAGTAATGACACAGCTCATACATATGATCACACATTAATAGCAATCACACAGCTCATACATATGATTACACATTAATCGTAATGACGCATCTCATACATATGATTACACATTAATACTAATGACACAGCTCATACATATGATTACACATTAATAGTAATGGCACAGCTCATACATATGATTACACATTAATAGTAATAACACAGGTCAAACATATGATTACACATTAATATTAATGACACAGCTCATACATATGATTACACATTAATAGCAATGGCACAGCTCATACATATGATTACACATTAATAGGAATGAAAAAGCTCATACGTATGATTACACCTTAATCGCAATGACACAGCTCATACATATGATTATGCAGTAATAGTAATGACAAAGCTCATACCTATGATTACACATTAATAGTAATGACACAGCTCATACATATGATTATACATTAATAGTAATGACACAGCTCATACATATGATTACACATTAATAGTAATGACACAGTTCATACATATGATTACACATTAATAGCAAGGACACAGCTCATACATATGATTACACATTAATAGTAATGACACAGCTCATACATATGATTACACATTAATAGCAAGGACACAGCTCATACATATGATTACACATTAATAGTAATGACAGAGCTCATACATATGATTACACATTAATAGTAATGACACAACTCATACATATGATTACACATTAATAGTAATGACAGAGCTGATACATATGATTACACATTAATAGTAATGACACAGCTCATACATATGATTACAAATTAATAGCAATGACACAGCTCATACATATACTAACACATTAATAGTAATGACACAGCTCATACATATGATTACACATGAATAGTATTGACACAGCTCATACATATGATTACACATTAATAGTAATGACACAACTCATACATATGATTACACCTTAATAGTAATGACACAGCTCATACATATGATTACACATTAATAGTAATGACACAGCTCATGTATATGCATACAAATTAATAGTAATGACACAGCTCATACATATGATCACACATTAATAGTAATGAAAAAGCGCATACATATGATTACACATTAATAGCAATGACACAGCTCATACATATACTTACACATTAATAGTAATGACACAGCTCATACATATGATTACACATTAATAGTAATGACACAGCTCATACATATGATTACACATTAATAGTAATGACACAACTCATACATATGATTACACCTTAATAGCAATGACACAGCTCATACATATGATTACACATTAATAGTAATGACACAGCTCATACATATGATTACACATTAATAGCAATGACACAGCTCATACATATGATTACACATTAATAGTAATGACACAGCTCATACATTTGATTACACAATAATAGTAATGACAAATTTCATACATATGATTACACATTAATAGTAATGACACTGCTCATGCATATGATTACACATTAATAGTAATGACACAGCTCATACATATGCTTACACATTAATAGTAATGACACAGCTCATACATATGATTACACATTAATAGTAATAACAGCTCAAACATATGATTACACATTAATAGAAATGACACAACTCATACATATGATTACACATTGATAGTAATGACACAGTTCATGCATATGATTACACATTAATAGTAATGACACAGCTCATACATATGATTACACATTAATAGTAATGACACAGCTCATACATATGATTACACATTAATAGTAATAACACAGCTCATATGATTACACATTAATAGTAATGACACAGCTCATACATATGATTACACATTAATAGTAATGACACAGCTCATACATATGATTACACATTAATAGTAATGACACAGCTCATACATATGATTACACATTAATAGTAATGACACAGCTCATACGTATGATTACACATTAATGGCAATGACACAGCTCAAAAATAGGATTACTTATTAAAAGTAATGACACAGCTCATACATATGATTACACATTAATAGTAATGACACAGCTCATACATATGATTACACATTAATAGTAATGACACAGCTCATACATATGATTACACATTAATAGCAATGACACAGCTCATACATATGATTACACCTTAATAGCAATGACACAGCTCATACATATGATTACACATTAATTGTAATGACAAAGCTCATACCTATAATTACATATTAATAGTAATGACACAGCTCACAATTATGATTACACATTAATAGTAAGGATGTAGCTCATACATATGATTACACATTAATAGTAGTGATGTAGTTCATACATATGATTACACGTTAATAGCAAGGACACAGCTCATACATATGATTACACTTTAATAGTAACGACAGAGCTCATGCATATGATTACACATTAATAGTAATGACACAACTCATACATATTGTTACACATTAATAGTAATGACGCACCTCATACATATCATTATACATTAATAGTAATGACACAACTCATACATATGATCACACATTAATAGCAATCACACAGCTCATACATATGATTACACATTAATAGTAATGACACAACTCATACAGATGATCACACATTAATAGTAATCACACAGCTCATACATATGATTACACATTAATAGTAATGACACAGCTCATACATATGATTACACATTAATAGTAATGACACAGCTCATACATATGATTACACATTAATAGCAATGACACAACTCATACATATGATTACACATTAATAGTAATGACACAGCTCATACATACGATTACACATTAATAGTAATGACACAGCTCATACATATGATTACACATTAATAGTAATGACACAGCTCATACATATGATTACACATTAATAGTAATGACACAGCTCATACATATGATTACACATTAATAGTAATGACACAGCACATACATATGATTACACATTAATAGTAATGACACAGCTCATACATATGATTACACATTAATAGTAATGACACAGCTCATACATATGATTACACATTAATAGTAATGACACAGCTCATACATATGATTACACATTAATAGTAATGACACAACTCATACATATGATTACACATTAATAGCAATGACACAGCTCATACATATGATTACACATTAATAGTAATGACACAGCTCATACATATGATTACACATTAATAGCAATGACACAGCTCATACATTTGATTACACATTAATAGTAATGACACAGCTCATAAGCATGATTACACATCATTTGTAATGACACAGCTCATACATATGATTACACATTAATAGCAGTGACACAGCTCATACATATGATTACACATTAATAGCAATGAAACAGCTCATACATATGATTACACATTAATAGTAATGACACAGCTCATACATTTGATTACACATTAATAGTAATGACACAGCTCATACATATGATTACACATTAATATTAATGACACAGCTCATACATATGATTACACATTAATAGTAATGACACAGCTCATACATATGATTACACATTAATAGCAATGACACAGCTCATACATATGATTACACATTAATAGCAATGACACAGCTCATACATATGATTACACATTAATAGTAATGACACAGCTCATACATATGATTACACATTAATAGTAATGACACAGCTCATACATATGATTATACATTAATAGTAATGACACAACTCATACATATGATTACACATTAATAGCAATGACACAGCTCATACATATGATTACACATTAATAGTAATGACACAGCTCATACATATGATTACACATTAATAGCAATGACACAGCTCATACATTAATAGTAATGACACAGCTCATACATATGATTACACATTAATGACACAGCTCATACATATGATTACACATTAATAGTAATGACACAGCTCATACATATGCTTACACATTAATAGTAATGACACAGCTCATACATATGATTACATATTAATAGTAATGACACAGCACAAACATATGATTACACATTAATAGTAATGACACAGCTCATACATATGATTACACATTAATATTAATGACACAGCTCATACATATGATTACACATTAATTGTAATGACACAGATCATACATATGATAGATTACACATTGATAGTAATGACACAGCTCATACATATGATTACACATTAATAGTAATGACACAGCTCATACATATGATTACACATTAATAGTAATGACACAGTTCATGCATATGATTACACATTAATAGTAATGACACAGCTCATACATATGATTACACATTAATAGTAATGACAGAGCTCATACATATGATTACACATTAATAGTAATGACACAGCTCATACATATGATTACACATTAATAGTAATGACACAGCTCATACATATGATTACACATTAATAGTAATGACACAGCTCATACATATGATTACACATTAATAGTAATGACACAGCTCATACATATGATTACACATTAATAGTAATGACACAGCTCATACATATGATTACACATTAATAGTAATGACACAGCTCATACATATGATTACACATTAATAGTAATGACACAGCTCATACATATGATTACACATTAATAGTAATGACACAGATCATACATATGATTACACATTAATAGACTACACATTAATAGTAATGACACAGCTCATACATATGATTACACATTAATAGCAATGACAGAGCTTATACATATGATTACACATTAATAGTACTGTAACTGCTCATACATATGATTAAACATTAACAGTAATGACACAGCTCATACATATGATTACACATTAATAGTAATGACACAGCTCATACATATGATTACATATTAATAGTAATGACACAGCTCATACATATGATTACACATTAATAGTAATGACACAGCTCATACATATGATTACACATTAATAGTAATGACACAGCTCATACATATGATTACACATTAATAGTAATGACACAGCTCATACATATGATTACATATTAATAGTAATGACACAGCTCATACATATGATTACACATTAATAGTAATGACACAGCTCATACATATGATTACACATTAATAGCAATGACACAGCTCATACATATGATTACACATTAATAGTAATGACACAGCTCATACATATGATTACACATTAATAGTAATGACACAGCTCATACATATGATTACACATTAATAGTAATGACACAGCTCATACATATGATTACACATTAATAGTAATGGCACAGCTCATACATATGATTACACATTAATAGCAATGGCACAGCTCATACATATGATTACACATTAATAGGAATGACAAAGCTCATACATATGATTACACCTTAATAGCAATGACACAGCTCATACATATGCTTAAACATTAATAGAAATGACACAGCTCATGCATATGATTACACATTAATAGTAATGACACAGCTCATACATATGATTACACATTAATAGTAATGACACAGCTCATACATATGATTACACATTAATAGTAATGACACAACTCATACATATGATTACACATTAATAGCAATGACACAACTCATACATATGATTACACATTAATGCACATTAATAGTAATAACACAGCTCAAACATATGATTACACATTAATAGCAATGACACAACTCATACATATGATTACACATTAATACTAATGACACAGCTCATACATATCATTATACATTAATAGTAATGACACAACTCATACATATGATTACACATTAATAGTAATGACACAGCTCATACATATGATTACACATTAATAGTAATGACACAGCTCATACATATGATTACACATTAATAGTAATGACACAGCTCATACATATGATTACACATTAATAGTAATGACACAGCTCATACATATGATTACACATTAATAGTAATGACACAGCTCATACATATGATTACACATTAATAGTAATGACACAGATCATACATATGATTACACATTAATAGTAATGACACAGCTCATACATATGATTACACATTAATAGTAATGACACAGCTCATACATATGATTACACATTAATAGCAATGACACAGCTCATACATATGATTACACATTAATAGTAATGACACAGCTCATACATATGATTACACATTAATAGTAATGACACAGCTCATACATATCATTACACATTAATAGTAATGACACAGCTCATACATATGATTACACATTAATAGTAATGACACAGCTCATACATATGATTACACATTAATAGTAATGACACAGCTCAAACATATGATTACACATTAATAGTAATGACACAGCTCATACATATGATCACACATTAATAGTAATGACACAGCTCATACATATGATTACACATTAATAGTAATGACACAGCTCATACATATGATTACACATTAATGGCAATGACACTGCTCATACATATGATTACAAATGAATAGTATTGAAATAGCTCATACATATGATTACACATTAATAGTAATGACACAGCTCATACATATGATTACACATTAATAGTAATGACACAGCTCATACATATGATTACACATTAATAGTAATGACACAGCTCAAACATATGATTACACATTAATAGTAAAGACACAGGTCATATATATGATTACAAATTAATAGTAATGACACAGCTCATACGTATGATTACACATTAATAGCAATGACACAGCTCATGCATATGATTACACATTAATAGTAATGACACAGCTCATACATATGATTACACATTAATAGTAATGACACAGCTCATACATATGATTACACATTAATAGTAATGACACAGCTCATACATATGATTACACATTAATAGTAATGACACAGCTCATACATATGATTACACATTAATTGTAATGACACAGCTCATACATATGATTACACATTAATGGCAATGACACAGCTCATACATAGGATTACTTATTAAAAGTAATGACACAGCTCATACATATAATTACACATTAATAGTAATGACACAGCTCATGCATATGATTACACATTAATAGTAATGACACAGCTCATACATATGCTTACACATTAATAGTAATGACACAGCTCATACATATGATTACACATTAATAGTAATGACACAGCTCATACATATGATTACACATTAATAGCAATGACACAGCTCATACATATGATTACACATTAATAGTAATGACACAGCTCATACATATGATTACACATTAATAGTAATGACACAGCTCATACATATGATTACACATTAATACTAATGACACAGCTCATACATATCATTATACATTAATAGTAATGACACAACTCATACATATGATTACACATTAATAGCAATGACACAGCTCATACATATGATTACACATTAATAGTAATGACACAGCTCATACATATGATTACACATTAATAGTAATGACACAGCTCATACATATGATTACACATTAATAGTAATGACACAACTCATGCATATGATTACACATTAATACTAATGACACAGCTCATACATATCATTATACATTAATAGTAATGACATAACTCATACATATGATCACACATTAATAGTAATCACAAAGCTCATACATATGATTACACATTGATAGTAATGACACAGCTCATACATATGATTACACATTAATAGTAATGACACAGCTCATACATATGATTACACATTAATAGTAATGACACAGCTCATACATATGATTACACATTAATAGTAATGACACAGCTCATACATATGATTACACATTAATAATAATGACACAGCTCATACAAATCATTACACATTAATAGTAATGACACAGCTAATTTATATGATTACACATTAAAGCAATAGCACAGTTCATACATGAGTTTAAACATTAATAATAATGACACAGCCAATACATATGATTACACATTAATAGTAATGACACTGATCATACATATGATTACACATTAATAGTAATGACACAGATCATACATATGATTACGCATTAAGAGTAATGACACAGCTCATACATATGATTACACATTAATAGTAATGACACAGCTCATACATATGATTACACATTAATAGTAATGAGACAGCTCATACGTATGATTACACATTAATAGCAATGACACAGCTCATACATATTATTACACATTAATAGTAATGACACAGCTCATACATATGATTACACATTAATAGTAATGACACAGCTCATACATATGATTACACATTAATAGCAATGACACAGCTCATACATATGATTACACATTAATAGTAATGACACAGCTCATACATATGATTACACATTAATAGTAATGACACAGCTCATACATATGATTACACATTAATAGTAATGACACAGCTCATACATATGATTACACATTAATAGTAATGACACAGCTCATACATATGATTACACATTAATAGTAATGACAAAGCTCATACCTATGATTACACATTAATAGTAATGACACAGCTCATACATATGATTACACATTAATAGTAAGGACACAGCTCATACATATGATTACACATTAATAGTAACAACAGAGCTCATACATATGATTACACATTAATAGTAATGACACAACTCAGACATATTGTTGCACATTAATAGCAATGACACAGCTCATACGTATGATTACACATTAATAGCAATGACACAGCTCATACATGACTACAAATTAATAGTAATGAAATAGCTCATACATATGATTACACATTAATAGCAATGACACAGCTCATACACATGATTACACATTAATAGCAATGACACAGCTCATACATATGTTTACAAATTAATAGTAAAGAAATAGCTCATACATATGATTACACATTAATAGTAATGACACAGCTCATACATATGATTACACATTAATAGTAATGACACAGCTCATACATATGATTACACATTAATAGTAATGACACAGCTCATACATATGATTACACATTAATAGTAATGACACAGCTCATACATATGATTACACATTAATAGTAATTACACACCTCACACATATGCTTACACATTCATAGTAATGACACAGCTCATACATATGATTACACATTAATAGTAATGACACAGCTCATACATATGATTACACATTAATAGTAATGACACAGATCATACATATGATTACACATGAATAGTAATGACACAGCTCATACATATGATTACACATTAATAGTAATGACACAGCTCATACATATGATTACACATTAATAGTAATGACACAGCTCATACATATGATTACACATTAATAGTAATGACACAGCTGATACATATGATTACACATTAATAGTAATGACACAGCTCATACATATGATTACACATTAATAGTAATGACACAGCTCATACATATGATTACACATTAATAGTAATAACACAGCTCAAACATATGATTACACATTAATAGCAATGACACAACTCATACATATGATTACACATTAATCATAATGACACAGCTCACACATATGATTACACATTAATAGTAATGACACAGCTCATACATATGATTACACATTAATAGTAATGACACAGCTCATACATATGATTACACATTAATAGTAATGACACAGCTCATACATATGATTACACATTAATAGTAATGACACAGTTCATACATATGATTACACATTAATAGTAATGACACAGCTCATATCTATGATTGCACATTAATAACTATGATTACACATTAATATTAATGACACAGCTCATACATATGATTACACATTAATAGTAATGACACAGCTCATACATATGATTACACATTAATAGTAATGACACAGCTCATACATATGATTACACATTAATAGTAATGACACATCTCATACATATGCTTACACATTAATAGTAGTGACACATCTCATACATATGCTTACACATTAATTGCAATGACAGAGCTCATACATATGTTCACACATATGATTACACATTAATAGTAATGACACAGCTCAGACATATGATTACACATTAATAGTAATGACACAGCTGATACGTATGATTACACATTAATAGTAATGACACAACTCATACATATGATCACACATTAATAGTAAAGAAATAGCTCATACATATGATTACACATTAATAGTAATGACACACCCCATACATATGAATACACATTCATAGTAATAACACAGCTCATACATATGTTCACACATTAATAGTAATGACACAGCTCATACATATGATTACACATTAATAGTAATCACACAGCTCATACATATGATTACACATTAATAGTAATGACACAGCTCATACATATGATTACACATTAATAGTAATGACACAGCTCATACATATGATTACACATTAATAGTAATGACACAGATCATACATATGATTACACATTAATAGTAATGACACAGCTCATACATATGATTACACATTAATGGTAATGACACAGCTCATACATATGATTACACATTAATAGTAATGACACAGCTCATACATATGATTACACATTAATAGTAATGACACAGCTCATACATATGATTACACATTAATAATAATGACACAGCTCATACATATGATTACACATTAATAGTAATGACACAGCTCATACATATGATTACACATTAATAGCAATGACACAGCTCATACATATACTTACACGTAAATAGTAATGACACAGCTCATACATATGATTACACATTAATAGTAATGACACAGCTCATACATATGATTACACATTAATAGTAATGACACAGCTCATACATATGATTATACATTAATAGTAATGACACAGCTCATACATATGATTACACATTAATCGTAATGACACATCTCATACATATGATTACACATTAATAGTAATGACACAGCTCATACATATGATTACACATTAATAGTAATGACACAGCTCATACATATACTAACACATTAATAGTAATGACACAGCTCATACATATGATTACACATTAATAGTATTGACACAGCTCATACATATGATTACACATTAATAGTAATGACACAGGTCATACATATGATTACACACGAATAGTAATGACATGGCTCAGATATATGATTACACATTAATAGTAATGACACAGCTCATACATATGATTACACATTAATAGTAATGACACAGCTCATACATATGATTACACATTAATAGTAACGTCACAGTTCATACATATGATTACACATTAATAGTAATGACACAGCTCATACATATGATTACACATTAATAGTAATGACACAGCTCATACATATGATTACACATTAATAGTAATGACACAGCTCATACATATGATTACACATTAATAGCAATGACACAGCTCATACATATGATTACACATTAATAGCATTCATAGTAATGACACAGCTCATACATATGATTACACATTAATAGTAATGACACAGCTCATACATATGATTACACATTAATAGTAATGACACAGCTCATACATATGATTACACATTAATAGTAATGACACAGCTCATACATATGATTACACACTAATAGTAATGACACAGCTCATACATATGATGACACATTAATAGTAACGACACAGCTCATACATATGATTACACATTAATAGTAATGACACAGCTCATACATATGATTACACATTAATAGTAATGACACAGCTCATACATATGATTACACATTAATAGCAATGACACAACTCATACATATGATTACACATTAATAGTAATGACACAGCTCAAACATATGATTACACATTAATAGTAATCACACAGCTCATACATATGATTACACATTAATAGTAATGACACTGCTCATACATATGATTACACATTAATAGTAATAACACAGCTCAAAAATATGATTACACATTAATAGCAATGACACAGCTCATACATATGATTACACATTAATATTAATGACACAGCTCATACATATGATTACACATTAATAGTAATGACACAGATGTTACATATGATTACACATTAATAGTAGTGATGCAGTTCATACATATGATAGATTACACATTAATAGTAATGACACAGCTCATACATATGATTAAACATTAATAGTAATGACACAGCTCATACATATGATTACAAATTAATAGTAAAGACACAGCTCATACGTATGATTACACATTAATAGCAATGACACAGCTCATACATATGCTTAAACATTAATAGTAATGATACAGCTCATGCATATGATTACACATTAATAGTAATGACACAGCTCATACATATGATTACACATTAATAGTAATGACATAGCTCATACATATGATTACACATTAATAGTAATGACACAGCTCATACATATGATTACACATTAATAGTAATGACACAGCTCATACATATGATTACACATTAATATTAATGACACAGCTCATACATATGATTACACATTAATAGTAATGACACAGCTCATACATATGATTACACATTAATAGTAATGACACAGCTCATACATATGGTTACACATTAATAGTAATGACATAGCTCATACATATGATTACATATTAATAGTAATGACACAGCTCATACATATGATTACACATTAATAGTAATGACACAGCTCATACATATGATTACACATTAATAGTAATGACACAGCTCATACATATGATTACACATTAATAGTAATGACACAGCTCATACATATGATTACACATTAATAGTAATGACACAGCTCATACATATGATTACACATTAATAGTAATGACACAGCTCATACATATGATTATACATTAATAGTAATGACACAGCTCATGTCTATGATTACACATTAATAGCAAAGGCACATCTCATACATATGATTACACATTAATAGTAATGACACAGCTCATACATATGATTACACATTAATAGTAATGAGACAGCTCATACATATGATTACACATTAATAGCAATGACACAGCTCATACATATGATTACACATTAATAGTAATGACACAGCTCATACATATGATTACACATTAATAGTAATGACACAGATCATACATATGATTACACATTAATAATAATGACACAGATCATACATATGATTCCACATTAATTGTAAAGACACAGCTCATACATATGATTACACATTAATAGCAATGACACAGCTCATACATATGATTACACATTAATAGTAATGACACAGCTCATACATATGATTACACATTAATATTAATGACACAGCTCATACATATGATTACACATTAATAGTAATGACACAGCTCATACATATGATTACACATTAATAGCAATGACACAGCTCATACATATGATTACACATTAATAGTAATGACACAGCTCATACATATGATTACACATTAATAGTAATGTGACAGCTCATATATATGATTACACATTATTACACAGTAATAATAATGACACAGCTCATACATATGATTACACATTAATAGTAATGACACAGATCATACATATGATTACACATTAATAGTAATGACACAGCTCATACATATGATTACACATTAATAGCAATGACACAGCTCATACATATGATTACACATTAATAGCAATGACACAGCTCATACATATGATTACACATTAATAGTAATGACACAGCTCATACATATGATTACACATTAATAGTAATGACACAGCTCATACATATGATTACACATTAATAGTAATGACACAGCTCATACATATGATTACACATTAATAGTAATGACACAGCTCATACATATGATTACACATTAATAGTAAAGACACAGCTCATACATATGATTACACATTAATAGTAATGACACAGCTCATACATATGCTTACACATTACTAGTAAAGACACAGCTCATACATATGATTACACATTAATACCAATGACACAACTCATACATATGATTACACATTAATAGTAATGACACAGCTCATACATATGATTACACATTAATAGTAATAACACAGCTCATACATATGATTACACATTAATACTAATGACACAGCTCATAGATATCATTATACATTAATAGTAATGACACAACTCATACAGATGATCACACATTAATAGTAATCACACAGCTCATACATATGATTACACATTAATAGTAATAACACAGCTCATACATATGAATACACATTAACAACAATCACACAGCTCATACATATGATTACACATAAATAGTAATAACACAGCTCATACAATTTTTTTTTCCCCCCCCCGCTCATAAAAATTAAAGATTTAAACAAAAAAATTAAAATAAAAATTAATGAAAAAAAAAACAAATAATATGATTAAAAAATTAATAAAGTTAAAATAACCCAAAAAAAAAGCTCCAAAAAAAATATGGTTCAAAATTTCTTTTAAAAAAGTTTAAAAT